>NC_037689.1:131726300-131731388 GCF_003255815.1 Theropithecus gelada
GAAGGGAAGGGAAGGGAAGGGAAGGGAAGGGAAGGGAAGGGAAGGGAATATTGTTACTACAAACAAATAATGATACTGTGACAAAACAATGTTTTCTTTTCAAAACACACACGTTTCTTAGGATTAATACTATCTTATCCTACAATCTCCTTTAAGAGAATCAGGCTGTCTAGAATGTTCAAAATCCTTATTCCTCTTTTGACAATACTTATTTTTTATTTTTTATTTTTTAGAGGTGGGGTCTCTGTTGCCCAGGCTGGAGTACAGTGGCATGATCTCAGCTCACTGCAACCTCTGCCTCCTGGGTTCAAGCAATTCTCCTGCCTCAGCCTCCCGAGTAGCTGGGACTACAGGCACACGCCACCACACCCGGCTAATTTCTTTTGTATTTTAATAGAGACGGAGTTTCACCATGTTGCCCAGGCTGGTCTCGAACTCCCGAGCTCAGGCAATCCACCCACCTCGACCTCCCAAAGTGCTAGGATTACAGGCGTGAGCCACTGCGCCCAGCCAACAATACTTTAAAAACAGCTTTATTGAGGTATAATTGACATAAAATGAATTGTATGTATTAAAAGTTTATCGTTTCAAAATCAGTATGTCAAAGATATATCTGCATTCTCATGTTTATTATAGCACTATTCACAATAGCCAAGGTATGGAATCAACCTAAGTATCCATCCATGGGTGAATGGATAAAGAAAATGTGGTATACATATTCAATGAAATACTAATCAGCCTCAAAATGAAGGAAAACCTGTCATTTGTGACAACATGGATGAACCTAGAGGACATTATGTTACAGAAAATAAGCCAGACACATAAAGGCAAATAGCACATAATCTCATTTATATATGAAGTCTAAAGAAGTCAAACTCATAGCAGCAGAAAGTAGAATGATGATTACCACGGGCTGTGGAGGGATTGAGAGATTTTGATCAAAGGATACAAAAGTTCAGTTAGAGAGGATGAATAAATTTAAGACATCTATTGTACAACGTGGTGACTATAGTTAATAACAATATAGTATTGCATTCTTGAAAATTGCTGAAAAAAATAGATTTTAAGTACTGTCACCACAAAAATTGACAAGTATGTGAGGTAATGCATACGTTAATCAGCTTGATTTAACTATCCACCAATGTATATATATTTCAAAACATATTGTATACCATAAATATATCTAATTTTATTTGTTAATTTAAAAAGTGTATCATTTCTGAGAATACATAGACACATGAAGGTGAACAACACACACTGGGGCCTGTGGAGTGTGGGGAGGGAGAGCATCAGGGAGAATAGCTAATGGATGCCAGGCTTAATACCTAGGGGATGGGATGATCTGTGCAGCAAAACACCATGGCACCTGTTTACCCATGTAACAAACCTGCACATCCTGCACATGTGCCCCCTGAATTTAAAATAAAAGTTGGCCGGGCACGGTGGCCCAAGCCTGTAATCCCAGCAGTTTGGGAGGCTGAGGCGGGCGGATCACGAGGTCACGAGATCGAGACCATCCTCGCTAACACGGTGAAACCCCGTCTCTACTAAAAAAATACAAAAAACTAGGTGAGGTGGCGGGCGCCTGTAATCTCAGCTACTCGGGAGGCTGAGGTATGAGAATGGCGTAAACCCGGGAGGCGGAGCTTGCAGTGAGCTGAGATCTGGCCACTGCACTCCAGCCTGGGCGACAGAGCGAGACTCCATCTCAAAAACAAAAACAAAAACAAGTTGAAGAAAACAAAGTATATCATTTCATAATTATTGCCATAAGTATATACTCACGAAATTATCACCACAGTCAAGATAGTGAACATATTCATCACCCCTAAAACTTTCCTCCTGCTCCTCTATAGTGCCCCTTTTCTGCCTGCCTCATCCCCAGAAAACCTCTGACCTGCTTTATGTCATTGTAGATTAGTTTGCATCTTTAAAAATGTTCATATAATTGGAATTATGCAGTATTTAGTCATCTTGTCTGGTTTCCTTTTGTTGTTGTTGTTGTTGTTTTGTTTTGTTTTTTGAGATGGATTCTTGCTCTGTCACCAAGGCTGGAGTGCAGTGGCACAGTCTTGGCTCACTGCAACCTCTGCCACCTGGGTTCAAGCGATTCTCCTGCCTCAGCCTCCCGAGTAGCTGGGATTACAGGTGTGTGCCACCACTCCTGGCTAAATTTTTTTGTATTTTTAGTAGAGACGGGGTTTCAGCATCTTGGCCAGGCTGGTCTTGAACTCCTGACCTCGTGATCCACCCATCTTGGTCTCCCAAAGTGCTGGGATTACTGGCGTGAGCCACTGCGCCCAGCCCCTTGTCTGGTTTCTTTTACTGAGGATAATTATTTTGAGATTCATCCATACTGTTGCATGTAACAAAAGTTCATTCCTTTTTCTTGCTGAATAGTATTTCATTTTGTGACTGTTCCAGAAATTATCAATTCACCTGTGAACGGGCATTTGAGTTGTTTTCAGTTTGTGGCTGTTACAAACAAAGTTATGACTATCCACGTGCAAGTCTTTGAATGTTTTCATATCTCTTGGATAAATACCTAGGAGTAGAATGGCTGAATCATGTAACAAGTATACATTAAACTTTTGAAGAAATTGCCAAATTGTTTTTCAAAGTGGTTGTATCATTTTACATTCCCGTCAGCAGTATACAGCAGTTAGAGATTTTCCACATCCTAGTCAACATTTGGTATAATCAGTCTTTTTAGTTTTAGTTACTCTAATAGGTATGCAGTGACATCTCATTGTGGTTTTAATTTGCATTTTGTTAATGGCTAATGGCATTGAGCATGTTTTCCATGTATTCATTTGCGAACTATATATTTTCTTTAGCAAAGTGTCTGTTCAGAAATTTTGCCTCAGAGCCGGGCACGATGGCTCATGCCTATAATCCCAGCACTTTGGGAGGTCGAGGTGGGTGGATCACTTGAGGCCAGGAGTTTGAGACCAGCCTGGAGAACATGGTGAAAGCCCATCTACTAAAAATTAAAAAAAAAAAAAAATTAGCTGAGCATGGAAATCCCAGCTGCTCAGGAGGCTGAGGCACGAGAATCACTTAAACCTGGGAGGTCCAGCCTATACTCCAGCCTGGGTGACAGAGTGAGACTCTGTTTCAAAACAACAACAACAACAACAACAACAACAAAAACCCAAAACTTTTACCTGGCCGGTTGTGATGGCTCATGCCTGTAATCTCAGCATTTGGGGAGGCTGAGATGGGAGGACTGCTTGAGACTGGGAGTTTGAGAGCAGCCTGGACAACACAACAATGAGACCTCATCTCTACAAAAACAAACAAAAACTTGCCCTTTTTTCTTAATTGGGTTACTTGTCTTTATATTACTCAGCTGTAAGAGTTCTCTATATATTCTCTATACTAGTCCTTTATCAAATATAATATTTGCAATTATTTTTTTCTAGTCAATGCCTTGTTACTTTCTCTTAAGCAGTATACTTTGAAGAGCAGAAGTTTTAGATTTTGATGAAATCCAATCTATTAATTTGTTCTTTCGTAGATGTGCTTTTGTTACTATATCTCAGAAATATTTGTCTAACCCAAGTTCAAAACAGATTTTCTCTAAAGTTTCCTTCTGGAAATTTTAGTTTTAGGACTGTAGTTTAGACTAGGTCTGTGACACATTTGGAGTTAACTTTTGTATATTGAGTAAAGTAGGGATAAAATTTTTTGCATATGGATATTAAAATGTTTCAGTACCATTTGTTGAAAAGATGATATTTTCTCCATTGAGTTGCATTTGCACTTTGTAAAAAAATCAATTGTCCCTATACATGTGGATCTATTTCTGTCTACATTTTGTCACATTGATCTATTTGTCTTTACACCAATACCACACTCTTTTGATTACTGTAGCTTTATATCTTGAAATCAAGTAGTGTTAGCCCTCCAACATTTTTTAATTGTTTTTACTATTTTAGGTCCTTTACATTTCTATATGAATTTCAGAATCTGCTTATCAATTTCTATTTGAAACCTCTGCTGAGATTTGGATTGGGACTGTGTTGAACCTCTAGATCAATTTAGGGAGAACTGATATTTAAAAGTATTGAGTCTTAATCCATGAACACAATATATCTCTCCATCTATTTAGATCTTTTAAAATTTCTGTCAATACCATTTTGTAGTTTACAGTGTACAGATCTTTCACATTTTTAACCAGATTTATCTCTAAATATTTCATATTTCTTATCTTATTGCAAAAATATTGTCTTTTAATTTGAATTTCCCATTATTCATTGCTAATATGTAGAAATACAATTAATTTTTGGATATTGATATTGCATCCTACAACTTTACTAAGCTTACTAAGCTTTCTAAGCTCACTCATTAGTTTTAGTAGCTTTTTGGTCAATTACATTGCAGGATTTTCTTTTTTTTTTTTTTTAATTTATTTATTATTATTATACTTTAAGTTGTAGGGTACATGTGCATAACGTGCAGGTTTGTTACATATGTATACTTGTGCCATGTTGGTGTGCTGCACCCATCAACTCATCTTTTACATCAGGTATAACTCCCAATGCAATCCCTCCCCCCTCCCCCCTCCCCATGATAGGCCCCGGTGTGTGATGTTCCCTTTCCCGAGTCCAAGTGATCTCATTGTTCAGTTCCCACCTATGAGTGAGAACATGCGGTGTTTGGCTTTCTGTTCTTGTGATAGTTTGCTGAGAATGATGGTTTCCAGCTGCATCCATGTCCCTACAAAGGACACAAACTCATCCTTTTTTATGGCTGCATAGTATTCCATGGTGTATATGTGCCACATTTTCTTAATCCAGTCTGTCACTGATGGACATTTGGGTTGATTCCAAGTCTTTGCTATTGTGAATAGTGCTGCAATAAACATACGTGTGCATGTGTCTTTATAGCAGCATAATTTATAATCCTTTGGGTATATACCCAGTAATGGGATGGCTGGGTCATATGGTACATCTAGTTCTAGATCCTTGAGGAATCGCCATACTGTTTTCCATAATGGTTGAACTAGTTTACAATCCCACCAACAGTGTAAAAGTGTTCCTATTTCTCCACATCCTCTCCAGCACCTGTTGTTTCCTGACTTTT
>NC_037689.1:131731396-131734222 GCF_003255815.1 Theropithecus gelada
TTCTACTTATGGCTAGCCAATTTTCCCAGCACCATTTATTAAATAGGGAATCCTTTCCCCATTTCTTCTTTCTCTCAGGTTTGTCAAAGATCAGATGGCTGTAGATGTATGGTATTATTTCTGAGGACTCTGTTCTGTTCCATTGGTCTATATCTCTGTTTTGGTACCAGTACCATGCTGTTTTGGTTACTGTAGCCTTGTAGTATAGTTTGAAGTCAGGTAGCGTGATGCCTCCAGCTTTGTTCTTTTGACTTAGGATTGTCTTGGAGATGCGGGCTCTTTTTTGGTTCCATATGAACTTTAAAGCAGTTTTTTCCAATTCTGTGAAGAAACTCATTGGTAGCTTGATGGGGATGGCATTGAATCTATAAATTACCTTGGGCAGTATGGCCATTTTCACGATATTGATTCTTCCTATCCATGAGCATGGTATGTTCTTCCATTTGTTTGTGTCCTCTTTTATTTCACTGAGCAGTGGTTTGTAGTTCTCCTTGAAGAGGTCCTTTACATCCCTTGTAAGTTGGATTCCTAGGTATTTGATTCTCTTTGAAGCAATTGTGAATGGAAGTTCATTCATGATTTGGCTCTCTGTTTGTCTGTTACTAGTGTATAAGAATGCTTGTGATTTTTGCACATTAATTTTGTATCCTGAGACTTTGCTGAAGTTGCTTATCAGCTTAAGGAGATTTTGGGCTGAGACAATGGGGTTTTCTAAATATACAATCATGTCATCTGCAAACAGGGACAATTTGACTTCTTCTTTTCCTAACTGAATACCCCTGATTTCTTTCTCTTGCCTAATTGCCCTAGCCAGAACTTCCAACACTATGTTGAATAGGAGTGGTGAGAGAGGGCATCCCTGTCTTGTGCCAGTTTTCAAAGGGAATTTTTCCAGTTTTTGCCCATTCAGTATGATATTGGCTGTGGGTTTGTCATAAATAGCTCTTATTATTTTGAGGTACGTTCCATCAATACCGAATTTATTGAGCGTTTTTAGCATGAAGGGCTGTTGAATTTTGTCAAAAGCCTTTTCTGCATCTATTGAAATAATCATGTGGTTCTTGTCTTTGGTTCTGTTTATATGCTGGATTATGTTTATTGATTTGCGAATGTTGAACCAGCCTTGCATCCCAGGGATGAAGCCCACTTGATCATGGTGGATAAGCTTTTTGATGTGTTGCTGAATCCGGTTTGCCAGTATTTTATTGAGGATTTTTGCATCGATGTTCATCAGGGATATTGGTCTAAAATTCTCTTTTTTTGTTGTATCTCTGCCAGGCTTTGGTATCAGGATGATGTTGGCCTCATAAAATGAGTTAGGGAGGATTCCCTCTTTTTCTATTGATTGGAATAGTTTCAGAAGGAATGGTACCAACTCCTCCTTATACCTCTGGTAGAATTCAGCTGTGAATCCATCTGGTCCTGGACTTTTTTTGGTTGGTAGGCTATTAATTATTGCCTCAATTTCAGAGCCTACTATTGGTCTATTCAGGGATTCAACTTCTTCCTGGTTTAGTCTTGGAAGAGTGTAAGTGTCCAGGAAATTATCCATTTCTTCTAGGTTTTCCAGTTTATTTGCGTAGAGGTGTTTATAGTATTCTCTGATGGTAGTTTGTATTTCTGTGGGGTCGGTGGTGATATCCCCTTTATCATTTTTAATTGCGTCGATTTGATTCTTCTCTCTTTTCTTCTTTATTAGTCTTGCTAGTGGTCTGTCAATTTTGTTGATCTTTTCAAAAAACCAACTCCTGGATTCATTGATTTTTTGGAGGGTTTTTTGTGTCTCTATCTCCTTCAGTTCTGCTCTGATCTTAGTTATTTCTAGCCTTCTGCTAGCTTTCGAATGTGTTTGCTCTTGCTTCTCTAGTTCTTTTAATTGCGATGTTAGAGTGTCAATTTTAGATCTTTCCTGCTTTCTCTTGTGGGCATTTAGTGCTATAAATTTCCCTCTACACACTGCTTTAAATGTGTCCCAGAGATTCTGGTATGTTGTATCTTTGTTCTCATTGGTTTCAAAGAACATCTTTATTTCTGCCTTCATTTCGTTATGTACCCAGTAGTCATTCAGGAGCAGGTTGTTCAGTTTCCATGTAGTTGAGCGGTTTTGATTGAGTTTCTTAGTCCTGAGTTCTAGTTTGATTGCACTGTGGTCTGAGAGACAGTTTGTTATAATTTCTGTTCTTGTACATTTGCTGAGGAGTGCTTTACTTCCAATTACGTGGTCAATTTTGGAATAAGTACGATGTGGTGCTGAGAAGAATGTATATTCTGTTGATTTGGGGTGGAGAGTTCTATAGATGTCTATTAGGTCTGCTTGCTGCAGAGATGAGTTCAATTCCTGGATATCCTTGTTAACTTTCTGTCTCGTTGATCTGTCTAATGTTGACAATGGAGTGTTGAAGTCTCCCATTATTATTGTATGGGAGTCTAAGTCTCTTTGTAAGTCTCTAAGGACTTGCTTTATGAATCTGGGTGCTCCTGTATTGGGTGCATATATATTTAGGATAGTTAGCTCTTCCTGTTGAATTGATCCCTTTACCATTATGTAATGGCCTTCTTTGTCTCTTTTGATCTTTGATGGTTTAAAGTCTGTTTTATCAGAGACTAGTATTGCAACCCCCGCTTTTTTTTGTTCTCCATTTGCTTGGTAAATCTTCCTCCATCCCTTTATTTTGAGCCTATGTATGTCTCTGCGTGTGAGATGGGTCTCCTGAATACAGCAGACTGATGGGTCTTGACTCTTTATCCAGTTTGCCAGTCTGTGTCTCTTAATTGGAGCATTTAGTCCATTTACATTTAAGGTTAAGATTGTTATGTGTGAACTTG
>NC_037689.1:131819214-131823279 GCF_003255815.1 Theropithecus gelada
GGGGGAGGGATTGCATTGGGAGTTATACCTGATGTAAATGACGAGTTGATGGGTGCAGCACACCAACATGGCACAAGTATACATATGTAACAAACCTGCACATTATGCACATGTACCCTACAACTTAAAGTATAATAATAATAAATAAATAAATAAATAAAAAGAAAAAAAAGAAAAAAAAAAAAAGAAAAGACATTTGATTGGCTCACAGTTCTACAGGCCATACAAGAAACATGGTGCTGGCATCTACTCGGTTTCTGGGGAGCCTCAGGGAGCTCACAATCGTGGTGGAAGGCAAAGCGGGAACAAGTACATCACATGACGAAAGCAGGAGAACGGGAGAGAAGTGGGGGATGCCAGCACTCTTTTAAACGACCAGATCTCACGAGAATTCACTCACTATCAGGAAGACAACACCAAGGGGATGGTGCTAAACTGTTCATGAGAAAATTCCTCCCACATGATCCAATCACCTCCCTCCAGGCCCCACCTCCAATATTGGGAATTACATTTCAACATGAGATTTGGGTGGGAACAAATATCCCAACCATATCAAACACCAACCCTTTTCTTCACTCTAATTCTAACCTCCCCTGTTCACCCACAATGATACCACCCGTGGAAAAAGAACAAGGGGAAGTGGAAGGGAATACATGAAAGAGCCATTCTGCGGTGGGTTGGCACAACAGGAGAATCTTGAATAGCTTCCTGCCTCAACTTTCCAGCACCTAGCTCCAACCTTTCAGTAAGACCATTTAGGTTGTAGTCATTTCTTGCTGCTGAGAGAAATTAATCTTTGGGGATCTATAATTTCACTAAAGTTTTATCTTAGAGGTTTCTTTATACCGTGTCTACACAGGCAAAACTCAATGATTAGATGTGAGCGCTATACCGATTATCCCGGTAATTCAAGCAAAACACCCAGTTCTTGCGTAAAATAAGAAGTTTTTGTGTTCGTTTTTTTCTAATTCTCTATACTACCCAAATACAAGGGATTGTAATGATACCATAGTCCTTAGGATTCGTACTGGAGGCATTATAATTTGGGCCTTCAAGTCTTTTAGTAATTAGAACCCTGCCGATAAAATAAGACTTTTACCAAATTCCACTTGATGTTAAGCAAAACAAAGTTTTACAAACATAACAGATAATTGCTCTACTTTGAATTTTACTTCATTTTAGAATTATAGTTCGGAGAATTCTATTAAAACAAAGTGAACCTTAACAAATAATATCTCAAAATAATGTCTTTTTTTTTTTTTTTTTTTTTTTTTTTTGAGACAGAGTCTTGCTCTGTCACCCAGGCTGGAGTGCAGTGGCACGATCCTAGCTCACTGCAGTCTTGACCTCCTGGGTTCAAGAGATCCTCCCACCTTAGCATTCTGAGTAGCTGGGCCCACAGGCACACGCCACCATGCCCAGTTAATTTTTTATTTTTTGCAGAGATGGGCTCTTACTATGTTGCCCAGACTGGTCTTGAACTCCTGGGCACAAGTGATCCTCCTGCTTCAGCTTCCCAAAGTGCTTGGATTACAGACTTGAGCCACTGCACCTGGCCAAAATTCTATGAAAACAAAGTTTTAATATTAAAAAGAAAGCAGCTTCCTACCAGACATATGTCTTCATGTGTCTGAGATGGCAGTGACACTTTCTAGTTTACGATGAACCAGTCATGACAAGTACCTATGATCTGTTTCAAACCAGGCCCTCTTCCTTTGTTTCTGAAAGGGTAAAAATTTGTATCAGACAGACTACAAAATACTAAGAAAACAGGACCTTCACCTTACAGTTAATTCTTTTAGCTTACTTTTTTTTTCTGAATATTATATTTTCCACATATTCATTGTGGAAAATCTAGAAAATAGAATGTGCTCTTTGATCCACTAATTCCATTTCTAGGAATCTCTTCTTGCATATAAGCTCAATGATTTATGAGTGCATGGATGTTTACTGTGGCATTGTTTGTAACAACAGAAATGTCCACTAAAAGGGAAATAATTTAATTACAGTTTCTCTACACTATGGAATTTATGCAGCAGCTTTAAAAAATGATGTTAGTCTATATGAACTGATATGGAATGGTTTCCAACACATATTTTTAAAAGATTAATTGTATCTTTATCATAACCAGACATTGCTTTTCCTGTTGAAGAGGCTGCGTCTTGGTTGCTTTAGTTAAATATATTGTCTTAACTCAGAACTAAGGAGACAGTTTTGACTAGGAAAGCTTACAAAGTAAACACAGTCCCTCTTTGTGACTAGAAGATACGTTCTCTTTATCCATATAAGCTTCCATTTTCTGCCTTCTTTTTGCTGGGGTGGGGTAGTGGGATGTTCTATTTTGATTTTTATCCTAGTAACACAGGCATAAGATTAAAAATAAGCAATAGCACAGGTTTTTAATGAAATGCAATATCTGCCTGCCTCACTCCTCTCCATTTTCAGACATACTTCCTAGAAGTAACCACTTTTAACTATTGCTCTTTTTAATTCTTCTGATGGTAATCCACTGAATGCCAGATAATCTGCACATTATTTGACAATTCAAATTGTGCCAAAAATGCTTATAATGCAAAACATCAGCCTCCTGATACATTCCCTCTATTTCTGATCCTCCAAAGGTAGCCACTTCCTTGTCCTTTCTGCCGTCTTGTTTAGTAAGGTAATACATTCACGTGGTTCAAAATTCAGAACTACATACCAAGGTGTACATTGGACCAGGCACAGTGGCTCACACCTGTAATCCCAGCACTTTAAGAGGCTGAGGCAGGCAGATCACAAGGTCAAGAGATCAAGACCAACCCAGCCAACATGGTGAAACCCCCTCTCTACTAAAAATACAAAAATTAGCCAGGTGTGGTGGCGTGCACCTGTAGTCCCAGCTACTTGGGAGGCTGAGGCAGGAGAATCGCTTGAACCTGGGAGGTGGAGGTTGCAGTGAGCCGAGATCACACCATTGCACTCCAGCCTGGCAATAGAATGAGATTCCATCTCAAAAAAAAAAAAAAAAAAAAAAGGTGTACGTTGACAAGTCTCATTCTCTCTCACCTTCCATCCCATTTTACCTGCTTTTTTGCATGTTCTTCCAGTGTTTATGCAAATATATGTTCTCCTCTCTTTCTCCTTTGTTACACAAAAGTAGAACACTCTAAACACTGTACTACACATTGCTTTTTAACGTTTAACAAGATATGTTTTTACATCAGTACATAGAGAGCTTCCTGATTTTTTAATAACTGCATAATATTCCACATAATATTCCATTGGGTAGATACATCATAATTTATTTAACCAGGCCCTGACTGATGGACACTTGGATTGTTTTCAGTCTTTTAATAGAGAATGTTTTGGAAATAAAATCATACATCTGGCAATTTTTAAGCTATGACTTTGGTCATTTACATAAAAAATACTTACAGAAAGAGATAAGGGGCGCAAGTAACTTCCAGGTAGAAGTAATTAATTGATTCTCTTTCACACCTGAGCACAATCTAAGGTTTATCCCATAAACCTTTTCAGGAGTAGTTTGAGGATCCATAAGAAAGGCAAGCCCTTGCACTCACAAGTAAACAAACTTTAAAAGACTGACGATATATATTTGAAAAGCATTTTGAAAGCAGGAGGAGTAATGGAAACCCATAGAAACCAGGTAAAGTATATGATTAACAAAAGACTTAAAAATATATTTCAAAAACAAAAGGAGTCATAGAATTCATTTAGAAGAATCATGGAGAGGGAGTATGATAGTGAATATCTGTAAAGGTTTATAAATTTTGTTTGAGATAAGGATTATTTTGTCTGTTGAGTTTTTAAAATTAAATATGTAATTATGGTGACTCTCTCTCTCTCTCTCTCTCTCTCTCTCTCTCTCTTTCTTTCTTTTTGACAGAGTCTTGCTCTGTGGCCCTGGCGGGGGTGCAGTGGCGTGATCTTGGCTCACTGCAACCTCTGTCTCCCAGGTTCAAACAATTCATCTGCCTCAGCCTCCCAAGTAGCTGGGATTATAGGTGTGAGGCACCACTCCCAGCTAATTTTTTTTTTTTTTTTTTTTTTTTTTTTTTTTTT